>NW_026694351.1:0-8365 GCF_021218885.2 Marmota monax | reverse complement strand
CAGACAAAGACACTTCAAAGAAAGAAAACTACAGACCAATATCTCTAATGAACCTAGATGCAAAAATCCTCAATAAAATTCTGGCCACTCGGATACAAAAACATATCAAAAAAATTGTGCACCATGATCAAGTAGGATTCATCCCTGGGATGCAAGGCTGGTTCAATATATGGAAATCAATAAATGTTATTCACCACATCAATAGACTTAAAAATAAGAACCATATGATCATCTCGATAGATGCGGAAAAAGCATTCGACAAAGTACAGCATCCCTTTATGTTCAAAACTCTAGAAAAACTAGGGATAACAGGAACATACCTCAATATTGTAAAAGCAATCTATGCTAAGCCTCAGGCTAGCATCATTCTGAATGGAGAAAAATTGAAGGCATTCCCTCTAAAATCTGGAAGAAGACAGGGATGCCCTCTCTCACCACTTCTGTTCAACATAGTTCTCGAGACACTGGCCAGAGCAATTAGACAGACGAAAGAAATTAAAGGCATCAAAATAGGAAAAGAAGAACTTAAATTATCACTATTTGCACATGACATGATTCTATACCTAGCAGACCCAAAAGGGTCTACAAAGAAACTATTAGAGCTAATAAATGAATTCAGCAAAGTGGCAGGATATAAAATCAACATGCATAAATCAAAGGCATTCCTGTATATCAGCGACAAATCCTCTGAAATGGAAATGAGGACAACCACTCCATTCACAATATCTTCAAAAAAATAAAATACTTGGGAATCAACCTAACAAAAGAGGTGAAAGACTTATACAATGAAAACTACAGAACCCTAAAGAGAGAAATAGAAGAAGATCTTAGAAGATGGAAAAATATACCCTGTTCATGGATAGGCAGAACTAACATCATCAAAATGGTGATATTACCAAAAGTTCTCTATAGGTTTAATGCAATGCCAATCAAAATCCCAATGGCATTTCTTGTAGAAATAGAGAAAGCAATCATGAAATTCATATGGAAAAATAAAAGACCCAGAATAGCAAAAACAATGCTAAGCAGGAAGTGTGAATCGGGTGGTATAGCGATACCAGACTTCAAACTATACTACAGAGCAATAGTAACAAAAACAGCATGGTACTGGTACCAAAACAGGCGGGTGGACCAATGGTACAGGATAGAGGACACAGAAACCAATCCACAAAACTACAACTACCTTATATTTGATAAAGGGGCTAAAAGCATGCAATGGAGGAAGGATAGCATCTTCAACAAATGGTGCTGGGAAAACTGGAAATCCATATGCAACAAAATGAAACTGAATCCCTTTCTCTCACCATGCACAAAAGTTAATTCAAAATGGATCAAGGAGCTTGATATCAAATCAGAGACACGCCATCTGATAGAAGAAAAAGTTGGCTACGATCTACATACTGTGGGGTCGGGCTCCAAATTCCTCAATAGGACACCCATAGCACAAAAGTTAATAACTAGAATCAACAAATGGGACTTACTCAAACTAAAAAGTTTTTTCTCAGCAAAAGATACAATAAGAGAGGTAAATAGAGAGCCTACATCCTGGGAACAAATCTTTACTCCTCACACTTCAGATAGAGCCCTAATATCCAGAGTATACAAAGAACTCAAAAAATTAGACAATAAGAGAACAAACAACCCAATCAACAAATGGGCCAAGGACCTGAACAGACACTTCTCAGAGGAGGACATACAATCAATCAACAAGTACATGAAAAAATGCTCACCATCTCTAGCAGTCAGAGAAATGCAAATCAAAACCACCCTAAGATACCATCTCACTCCAGTTAGATTGGCAGCCATTATGAAGTCAAACAACAACAAGTGCTGGCGAGGATGTGGGTAAAAGGGTACACTTGTACATTGCTGGTGGGACTGCAAATTGGTGCAGCCAATTTGGAAAGCAGTATGGAGATTTCTTGGAAAGCTGGGAATGGAGCCACCATTTGACCCAGCTATTCCCCTTCTCGGTCTATTCCCTAAAGACCTAAAAAGAGCATGCTACAGGGACACTGCTACATCGATGTTCATAGCAGCACAATTCACAATAGCTAGACTGTGGAACCAACCTAGATGCCCTTCAATGGATGAATGGATAAAAAAATGTGGCATTTATACACAATGGAGTATTATTCTGCATTAAAAAATGACAAAATCATAGAATTTACAGGGAAATGGATGGCATTAGAGCAGATTATGCTAAGTGAAGCTAGCCAATCCCTAAAAAACAAATGCCAAATGTCTTCTTTGATATAAGGAGAGTAACTAAGAACAGAGTAGGGTCGAAGAGCATGAGAAGAAGATTAACATTAAACAGGGATGAGAGGTGGGAGGGAAAGGGAGAGAGAAGGGAAAGTGCATGGAAATGGAAGGAGACCCTCAGAGTTATACAAAAGTACATACAAGAGGAAGTGAGGGGAAGGGGAAAAATAATATAAGGGGGACAAACGAATGTCAGTAGAGGGGGCAGAGAGAGAAGAGGGGAGGGGAGGGGAGGGGAGGGGAGGGGGGATAGTAGAGGATAGGAAAGGCAGCAGAATACAACAGACACTAGTATGGCAATATGTAAATCAATGTGATTCTGCAATCTGTATATGGGGTAAAAATGGGAGCTCATAACCCACTTGAATCAAATTGTGAAATATGATATATCAAGAACTATGTAATGTTTTGAACAGCCAACAATAAAAAATTAAAAAAAAAATAATCTACTTGTTAAGCTACCCAGTATCATCTGAGACATAGAGTGCCTTGTTTGTTGTTTCTCAAGAATCTCAGGAAACATGGGATCATGGGGCTACTGGATAGAAAGCACATTGTGCCTCTTCTCTGGAATAATATGATAACTGCTTACCACATGAAAAATGGCTGTTCCAGTATTATGGGACTTCTTGATTATGGGGGGAAGACCTTGAAGCTCAGTCAAGACCCTCTAAACTCCTAACTCAGACACATTGCAAGAAATAGCACATTGTGCATTGCATATTCTAAGCTATGGGATAAGCAACCCAAGATAAACCCACTGCAACAAGAAGCTAGTTGAGCCCCTCAGAAGTCAGTCACAGCCTACTCAGGGGTGTCAGTGTGGTGCTTGTTTGGGGGATACCTCTCTGAAGAATCTTTTTAAAATAGTCTATGTTTTCTCTATCACAGACCAAAGTACACGTGAGGTAAATATCTGTGGATCACAGGCTTACTTAGGCAGAAGCAGTCTTCATTGTTTTCAGAGCCCTGCAGGTCCTCTGTGACAGTATGCTGAGTTCCTCTTTAGTTAAACAATCTGTATTTAGAAAGAGAGATATCAGGAGAGTGAGGGCTATGGACAGGTCTTTGATCATTTAGTTACTTGCTTATTTCTCACCTGACAGATGCATGGAAATATTTAAAGGCAGGAAAAAGAGAGGGACTGAAAATAGGCCTGCCCTTAACATTTGCTTGGTCTAGGGCAAGATTATAAATGGGGGCCTTGATACTTGAATGCCTCAATATTTAAATGTACAAATCAAGCTAATAAACTATAAATTAAAATGTGGTCTACTCTTCTAGCTTGGCAAACATACCTTCATAGGTCAGAAAGCTAGAGTTTGATTAGAAATGTTCAAATTCATTGGAGTTCTATTCTGGGTATTATAGTGTAGTCAGAGCTATTTTTGCCCCAGTCCCCCTCTCTTTCATTCCTTGCTTCTCAGGGAATGACAAGGGGACTTATGTTCACACACATGGAAATCCAACCCACATGTTCAAGCTTCATCCATCTTCTCCTCCAGCCTCACAAACAGCCTCCTGCTGACCACCTTTCATGTCTTTGGGCAGGCACCTCAAACCCAGAACAAGGGTTTTAGAGTCCCTGAAGGGGATACAGAACCATTTGGGCAGGCGATTCTGAGGTTCTCAGTACCTAGAGCACATTCTCAAAGCGGGACCCTGGGCCCATGTGACACTCTTCCCTGTCTCCAGACTCCTTGCTCAGTGCAGAAGGTCACAACCAGAAGGGAGCCCTCTTGCCCAAGCCAGAGTGTATATGGCCTATAGCCTGTGCTCGAGAGAAGGCCCTGATAAGGAGCTTGAGTGAGGATCAAGGAATTCCATCTTTCCTTTCAGCTGAGCTGGGAGAGGGAAATGCAGACCCAGAAAGAGATGCATTTTTAATTGAGAGAGCAGGGAGTTGATGTGGTCTCTAACTTGTAGTCCTGACTTTTGCAGGGACAGGGAAGGGGAGGATGCAGCATCCCTTGGTAGGTGGAGGGAAGGTGGCAGAAACTTCGGAGGGGTCAGAGGCAAGATTTGGAAAAACCACCCTCTAATACTATCATGAGAGAAGGCTGAGAAGAGACCTATGAAAACTTCCTGACAGTGCCAAGTGCATGTTCACATGGGCATGTTGGGCACAGCTCAACTCCAGAGTGCCCTTTACAGCAACAGCAATGCAAATGGCAACTTCTGGAGTCAAGCACTGTGCCTCTTGCACAGACATACCTGGCACACCCAGGCTCATGCAATCTTCTCTCTGAATTTTGATCTCAACAGGTTATATTGCTTTGCAAAGTCTGAATGAGGGAAAATAATTTTATAGGCCCCTTTGCTTCATGGAATTACTTCCTAAATCCATGTGTGTAAAGTAAACACCAATTTAGCACTACATATATAGCCCAAAAATGCTGACAAAGGACTTCCAAATAGTGTGGTGCTTACTTTTCATTGTGAGGGGCAGGATCATGCTCCCAAGTTGGCATTTTCCTCAACCTTGAAAGCCACCCCTGTGAATCCCACTCTGGGCACTGATCCTTTTCTCTTCTCTTACCCAAGGTCCCACCCATTACTTAAAATGAACTATTATTTTAACACTCTTTGTGCATACCATAGAGAAAGAAAACAATTCTAATTACTATAATTTTTCATCTCTGAAATTTTCTCCCTTTTTTGCTCTCCTAAAACCTCAAATTTTCTAATCCCCAGGCTGTGACAATACTTGCCTTCTTAAATTGTCAGCCTGCTTACAATTTCCCTCAGTTTTATTTCCCTAACTCTGCTGCTATGTTGTTTGCTTTTGTTTGTTTTTATTCACACATGACTGTCGCGACCCCTTGCCCGCAAGGAAGACGCAACTCGGGAATCTTCTTTCAACAGTTTATTCAGGCCCTTGATATTTCTTCTTCTCTCTCTCTCGGATGCCCCTCCCAGCCTTAATAAAGCATCCCAAGCCCCAATGCAAAGCTGCCGCGTGGAGCTTTCTCACAGGGTGGTGTACAGGGTGGTGAAAAATCATGTGCCAACTCTCCCAGATAAGGAGTTGTTTGTCACAGACCACAGCGGAGCCAGCGTCATCTTGTAATGGCGACCATAATCTGCAGAAACGGCAGAAGCGGCTCACCACAGTTCCCCCTTTTCTGTTTTCTTAAAACAATACAGGAGAGAGTAGAGGTCCTATCCCACTGTGCAGAAGTGGCTGCATAGTATGGCTCAGTCCTAAGGAGGGCCCTTCCCCAGATCTGAGGCCATATCAGCCGACGCCTTTTTTCGTGGGGCGGGGCGTGGACGCGTCTAACCCGCATGCAATAGGACATGCTCTCCTTGAGGTCCACGTCAAGGATCACTCAAGTGCAGTGCCTTGCCTCGCATCCTGTATCGTGACGATGGTGGACGAAGGGGGATAGCTGAGGCTGAACTGTGGCTGTTTATAAGGACAAACAAGTTGACAGCACCCTGAAAGAAAGGCACGGACTTTAAGGTGATAGAAAAGCACTAGTGTGGAAACCCATCTGCGTGCAATGGCAGGAAGACCGGCAGAGTGCAAGGGCTTTCCAACACTAAGAGAATAACAAGGAAAGTCATGTCGATCCCAGTGCAATGTTATAATAACTTGGGGTGTAACGACCATGTCAAAGGTTTACTGTTTAAGATGCGCAAGCCAGACTTGAGGTAAGTTGCCATTTTCTAAAGCTGCAAGAGCTTGTATGATCATAGCCTTATCGTGAGCACTGCGGGCCTTAAGGCGACAGAGAAACCACAAACAGAGGAACATACCGAAGCAACACATTGCACCAAAAATGCCCACTCCCACCCATTCCTTAAAAAAGGAAAAGGCAGAGGATAGCCAACTGGTGAATTGACCCAAAGTCACTGGTTCGACACGGGTGCTATTCAGAACAGCAATCTGAGTTAGTTGAGACTGGATCAAGTTTTCTGCTTCCATGGACTAGGTTCCGGATAAATATTCCCCGATGATGCGGGAGGCATTTCTGGAATCATAAAATCTGACAGAGGTTGTACATAAATGTGCACGTTGATCAATACAACCCAAATGTACTAGATCAGACAATTCCTCAACTTGAGCTTGAAGCAGATCTATCCTTTGATTAGCAGCCAGAATCCCAGATAAAATATGTTGATTAATTCTACTTTGAGATTCAAGTATGGTGGATGTTTGTTGAATAACCTGATTAATAGTGGCAGCAGTTTGTACCTGGCTGGCCATGGCTACTCCAGCTGTAACTGCTGCAGCAGCAGACACCGCCACAGCTGTCACTATGGCTGCCGTAATGTCAAAATCTCTACGGGCTCTAATCAGTTCAACAATAGGAAATGACTCTGGATCTGCAGTAACCGGGATCGGGACAAAAGTTGGAATTTTCATAACCATTGCCGTAGTCCAGGAGCCATTCCAACACTCAGACAAATAACAGGTAATATTAGAACAATTAAGCATCCCCTGTAATGTAACATTAGCCAAAAGAAACAGGAACGGAGATTGGAGACAGACTGCTGCGGAGGGTAATGTAGCATTAAACAATTGTGAATTGTGTGAAGTAATTTTAAGTCTCCTACCTCGCTCCGAGTCTTGGGTACTGCCAGAAACATTAAACAGCCAACTTTGGACTCCTAATATTTCCCTGGGGAAACACAAGCGCGGACTAGACTAGCCCAATCTGAGGGAGTCATGCAAAATCTAGTAAGTCCCTCCACCTGAGTGAGAGTGAAAGCGGCATCTATGCCATAAGTGCGGACAGATTCTGCCAAGGTTTTAATTATCTTAAAGTCTAAAGGCTCATGATATCTTCCCCTGTTATTGTCCTGAAATACAGGGTATGCAAGTCCCATATCTGTATTAACTGTCCTCCAAACTTGTGCATGAAAAGATCTCCCGGAACCTTGGCTCCCCCCCACATACGGAGGTGGGGCAATCCACACCATATCTTCTTCTAGATATTCTACCTCCTCCTCCTCAGAGTTTTGTTGACCGATGTTAACTCCCTTCCCCTTCTTACAGTAGGCCTGCGTGCCCTGTGTCTCCTTTTTCTTCTTTTTCATTTTTATCTTATGTAGTTGTTGTAACAATATATCAAGGTCCTCAGAACTCTCTGAGTCGCTTGTGTTCTCAGGCGTTTTTAATTCGGTCAAGTCTGGGTAGAGCCTTCTCCTATTTTTATCTTCAGGCTCTTTTGCCTTCTCACTACTGTTACTTTTAATACTCTCTGCCACTCCACTACATGATCCTTCAGATTTTTCCTCATGCAGTTGCTCAAGAATAGCTTGACCCTCACTCACAGCTTCCTGGCATTTACCATCTGTAAGGCAACCATGGACCATTTTCCAAAGGGGTATCACCCCACCCTCTAATATGCCCTGCTCAGAAGCAAAGTCAAGATCTTTGCCTAATTTATCCCAACTAGGCACAGTAAGGCTGCCCGAAAATGCAAACCACGGTGCAGCGATATCTATCTTCTGTAAAAATCTCTGTAAAGTACTATGTTTCACTTCCAGTCCCTTGGAACGTAACAGGCCATCTAGGGCCAGGAGAAGCGGACTTGAAGATGCGGCACCCATGACACAACAACAAAGGAAGCACAAAAAACAGAAAGCGAAAGTAGAAGCGAAAGTACACAGTGCAGCTGCAATAAAATGTAAGGCTCTCTCTTTCATTACAGAGGAGCTGTCTCGCTTTGGTCGCGGATCCCACTTACTAGGGACTAACCCCGCTTTGATCGCGGATCCCACTTACCTGGGACTAACCGGTGCACCACCCCTGACTGCTGAAAGTTCTGGTTCCCGGGTCTCGGCACCACTTGTCGCGACCCCTTGCCCGCAAGGAAGACGCAACTCGGGAATCTTCTTTCAACAGTTTATTCAGGCCCTTGATATTTCTTCTTCTCTCTCTCTGATGCCCCG
Source organism: Marmota monax (assembly GCF_021218885.2). NCBI lineage: Eukaryota > Metazoa > Chordata > Mammalia > Rodentia > Sciuridae > Marmota > Marmota monax. The sequence goes on along the minus strand of NW_026694351.1, from coordinate 196 downwards.
CCCAGCCTTAATAAAGCATCCCAAGCCCCAATGCAAAGCTGCCACGTGGAGCTTTCTCACAGGGTGGTGTACAGGGTGGTGAAAAATCATGTGCCAACTCTCCCAGATAAGGAGTTGTTTGTCACAGACCACAGCGGAGCCAGCGTCATCTTGTAATGGCGACCATAATCTGCAGAAACGGCAGAAGCGGCTCACC
>NW_026694350.1:0-12369 GCF_021218885.2 Marmota monax | reverse complement strand
TGATATATGTACATAGGAGGGTTGTGTCAGATTCATTCCACTGCCATTCCTTTTCCTATCTTCCTGAACTTCTATCACCACCCCCCTGCCTTGTTGTGGGTTAGCTTCCACATATTAGAGAAAACATTTGACTTTTGGTTTTTTGGAATTGGCTTATTTTATTTAGCATGACAATCTTCACATTCATCCATTTACCAGCAAATGATATAAACTCATTCTTCTTTATGGCTGAGTGATATTCTATTGTTCCTGTATACTACATTTTTTTTTTATTCATTCATCTGTTGAAGGGCCCCTAGTTTGCCTTTTTAGCTTAGCTATTGTGAATTGTGCTAATTGTGGGTCTTTGATCCATTTTGAGTTAAGTTTTGTGCAGGGTGAGGGGGGGTTAAATTTTGTTTTTCTACATACGAGTTTCCAGTTTTCCTAGCACCATTTGTTTAAGAGGCTATCTTTTCTCCAATATACATTGTTGGCAACTTGTCTAGTTTGAGATGGATGTATTTATGTGTGTTTGTCTCTCTGTTTTCGTGTTCCATTGGTCTTCCCGAGTATTTTATTTTTTGAGGCTATTTTGAATGGAATAGTTTTCCTAATTTCTTTTTTCAGCTGATTTATCATTGGAGTTTAGCAATGTGATTGATTTAGGAGTGTTTATTTTATGTACTGCTACTTTGCTGAATTCATTAATGTGTTATACAACAGTTCTGCTGGAGTGTTTTGGGTCTTCTAAATATAGTTTTATGTTGTTGGTAAACAGTTTGAGCTCTACTTTTCCTATTTGCATCCCTTTAATTTTTTCTTTCCCCTAATTGCTCTGGCTAGAGTTTCAAGGACTATGTTGAATAGAAATGGTAGAAAAAGGAGGGCATCCCTGTCTTATTCCTGTTTTTAGATTGAATGCTTTCAGTTTTTCTTTATTCACAATGATGTTAGCCTTGGGTTTTATATAGCTTTTATGATGTTGAGGGAGGTTCCTTCTCTCCCTGGTTTTTCTGGTGTTTTAAACATGAATGGGTGCTGTATTTTATCATACTTTTTCTGCATCTTTGATATAGTCATGTCATTCTTGTATTTAAGTCTTTTTTTATAGTGAGTCAACTATCGATTTTGGAATGTTGAGCCTACCTTTCATCCCTAGGATGAAACCTATTTGATCATGGTGCACTGTCTTTTTGATGTGTTTTTGTATGAGATTTGTCACTGTTTTATTGAGAATTTTTGCATCTGTGTTCATAAAAGATATTGGTCTAAAGTTTTTTTTCCTTGATGTGTCTTTGTCTGGCTTTGATATCAGGATGATACTGGTTTTATAGAATGAGTTTAGAAGATTTCTCTCCTTTTCTATTTCCTGGAATAATTTGAGGAGGATTGGTTTTAGGTCTGGTAGAACTTGGCTGAGAACCCATCCAGTCCTGTACTTTTCTTTTTTTGGTAGGCTTTGATGGCTTCTTTAATTTCTTTCTCTTTTTTTTGGAGATTTTCTCCTTTTTAAATCAATGATCATCTTATCCAGCTTCAGAAACCTGGACAAAGGGGCTGGGGATGTGCCTCAAGCGGTAGCGCGCTCGCCTGGCATCGTGCGGCCCGGGTTCGGGTTCGATCCTCAGCACCACATACAAACAAAGATGTTGTGTCCGCCGATAACTAAAAAAAAAATAAAATATTAAAAATTAAAAAAAAAAAAGAAAAAAGAAACCTGGACAAAGAGGAAGCTGAGAGGGGACCTGGTTCAGTGTCAGAGGTCTTTGAGTGATTTTGTGTCAGCACATGGAGGCTTCTTCAGTTTGATTACTTGAAATTGAAACGTTTAAAGTTTCTATGCCTTCTAGGTTCAAATTGTATAGGTCATATGACTCCAGGAATTTGTTGATGTCAAGATTTTCTTCTTTATTGGAATATAAATTTCAAAATACTTTCTGATAATCCTCGGTATTTGAGTAGTGTTTGTGGTGATATTTTCTTTTTCATCATGGGTTTTATTAGCTTGAGTTTTTCCCTTTCAATTTTTTAAATTTTTGTATCTCAATTTCATTCTGGTTTTATTTATTTCCTATATTCTACTGCTTTTGGTTTTGATTTGTTCTTCTTTTTTAGAGCCTTGAGATATAACATTAGATTATTTATTTGGTATCTTTCTGTTCTTTTAATATATGAGCTCCATGGTATGAACTGTCCTCTTAGAACTGCCTTCATTGTTTTCAGAGATTTTGATGTTGTATCATTATTCTCATTTACCTCTTAAGTTTTTTTTTTTTCCACCCTGATTTCTTTTGCTGTGCATTTAAGAGTGTCTTATTTAGTCTCAAGGTTTTGGAGTGGTTTCTGTTTTTTATCTTATGGATTTGTAATTTCATTCCATTATGATCTACTAAAATGCAAGGTATTATCTCTATTTTTTTTATTTGCTAAGACTTCCTTTGTGCTTAATATAAGATCTATTTTAGAAAATGTTCCATGTGCTACTGTGAACAAAGTATATTCATATTCAGTCATTAATGAATGAAATATTCAACAGATATCTGTTAAGTGTGAATTATTAATTGTATTTTTAAATTCCATATCATTTTTACTTAGTTTTTGTTTGAACAGTCTATCCAGTGGTGAAAGAGGTGTCTTAAAGTCACCTGGTATTATTCTTTTCTGATCTATTTGATTCTTAATATTGAGAAGGGTTTGTTTGATGTACACAGATGCTCCATTGTTTGGGGCATAAATATTTATGATTGTTATTTCTTGTTTTATGATTCCCTGAAACAGTATGAAATGATCTTATTTATTCTGATTAATTTTGGCTTGAAGTCTGCATTATATAATATGAGAATAGTAATCCCTGGTTATTTATGAGATCCATGTGAATGGTATGTTTTTTTTCATACTTTCACTTTCAGCTTGTGGATGTCTTTGCCTATGAGGTGAGTGTTTTGGTAACAGCATATTGTTGGGTCTTGTTTCTTTCTTTCTTTTATTTTCATTAGTTTATTAATTTATTAATTGATTGATGATGCAAAGGATCTTATTTCTTAGTCCAATCTACCAGTTTATGTCTTTTGATTGATGAGTTTAGGTTATTTATCTTCAGTGTTATTATTCAGAAATGATTTTTATTCCCTGGTATTTTGATTTATTTCTGATTTTTAAATTGAATTTGAGTCTCCTTTTATTGATGATTCTTTGAGTGTAGTTCCTCCCTCTGCTGGTTTTCAGTTTTATCTTTCATTTCTTCTTCATGAAATTCTTCTTACTGTATTGCTCACTAAGTTGCCAGTGGAGTTCAAAAATTCTCAGCTTCCCTTCTTAGCAGTATGAAGTAGAATGGGATGGAAAGTACTGTCAGCTGGAGTTTGGTTTGCATAGACCAAGTTGATGCACTCCCAGGATGGGGCCACTGCAGAGTTCTCACAAAGAAGTGTACTTAACTTGAGTCTTGGTACACAGGGTGATAAGAAATGCGGCCTTCCACTAGCCCACCACCTTGCTTCCTTAAATGCCTCTTAGTAGAGAGGTTTATAAATTTTTTCATGCTCATAGAGAATATAATGTTTTGGTATTTTTTTTCTTTCTCAATTCTTTTTACTTTTTAACCCCCCACCACCATTTTATTTATATGTATGTGTGTGTGTGTATATATATATATATTTTTTTTTTCTCTCTCTCTCTCGTAACTTGAATACTTTGTGTTTCTTTTACTTTTTATTTGGTAAAGAAGAAACAATGACTATACTTGTATAACTTTGGCTTCATTTTATATGTGTTGCTATGTAGTGTGATATACTCTTAATTTACCATGATGATTTTTCTTTGACCAATGAGTTACTTAAATAGTCAAGATATTGGTGTCTAGAGACCTGGAATTAAACCCTTTATTATTGTTTACCAGCTGTGTTATCTTGAAATGAAAAATTTCAAAATAACAGTGTTTTTCCGTGTTTTAAACTTCATTTTCCTTATCTGAAAAATGGTGATATAATTTCCAGTTCCATAGGTTGATTTCTCTGGCATATACTGACTATTATTCTCAGTGTTGGTATTATTCTAAGTTTTGTTTTGTTCTTTTGTTTATATTTTCCAGTTTTATTTCAGTATTCTGGAAACCTTGGCTTGTATTATTTATTGTTTGAATTTATTTAGGCTTTTTTGTGTTCATAAGTGTATTTTTGTTGTTGTTGTTGTTTGTTTTTTTAATTTTTAGTACCAGGGATTGAACACAGGATCTCTTAACCAATGAGCCACATCCCCAGCATTTTTTGCGTTTTATTTTGAGACAGGCTACACTAAATTTCTGAGGCTGGCTTTGAATTCAAGATCTTCTGCCTTAGCCTCTTGAGCTGCTGGGATTACAGGTGTGTACCACCATACCACTCAGTATGCTTAGTTTTTTACAGTTTTTCTATAGATACTTTAAAAATTGTATCATTATTTTATTGATAATATATGTGGATATATTTTTAAAATATACTTTGAATAGTTATGAAATTCTTAAATATTTGTGGATATTATGGAATACTTATTATATATTCTGTTAGGGGCTAGAAATGTGACAGTAGATAAAACTAGGAAAATATGTCCTCCTTAGACCTCACTTTCTGGAGGGGCAATATGGCAGATAATAGTAAGGAGATAGCAAAATTTTGATTTGTTAGATGTTGAGAATGGAAAAATAAAGCAGAAGTTTTAGGGTAGGAAACAGAAATTACATTCTTTTGGTTAATATAAAGAGTGGGCCTCACTGAAAAAGTGATCATTTGAGTAAAGGTGTGGTCAAGATGAGACAGCAAACCATACAACTGTTTGAGTAAATAGGGTCCCAGAGGGAAGATCAAGAGCAAAGCTTCTAATGTAGTAAAGATTCTGCCCTATTCAAGGAGTATCAAGATGACTAGGGGCTTGAGCAGAAGATAGCAGTAGGAAATGATGTCACAGAGAATCAAAGGTCACATAGTATGTTAAAGGATATTATATAAGGAAGTTTGGCTTTTGCTAAGAGATGAGAAACCATTGGAGGAATTTTTAACAATATAAATCACTGCAGCCACTGTTAAGAGTAGACTAGATAAGGTTGAGGGAACACAGGGAATTTTGGAAAGCAGAGAGATTAATTGGTGAGATCTGGAATCCTGGCAAAAGATAGTGGGTGATAGGAATGGAAAGTAGAGAACAATAGTAAGATTTTTAGGAATTTTAAAAGGTAGAATCAATAGAATTTCCTGATGAAAGGGATGTAGGACATTACAGAAGTACCAGGGAAAACTTGAATGATTTTGGCCTGAGCATCTGGGAGAATGGCATTGTAATTACCTGATTTTTAGACTCTTAGAGAACAAGCGTATTTCTTTTGGTGGGGGGTATAGAATCTCAAATTTGGACATGATAAGCTTGTTATTATTCCGATTGTATTCTTCCTTGGGCTTGGAATTCTATTAAGGACTGCTATAGTTGAAGTAAAATGTTCCAACTGCAATTGTCTGTTTCTCTTTGTATTTCCCACAATCTTTATTACATACATTTCAGCTCAGTTATTGAGCAGGTAAGTCTTCATATGCAAAGTACTTGGTCATATGTTTATTGATCCTATTAAATATTTTTACTTTGCAGTCTGTTTAATATTATTATCTCTACTTTTATTTTGGTTGATTATTGTTTCTTATGTTTTTTATCTTATTGAAACTTTCTTAGAAAACTGAAAGTGGCTTAGAAAAACATGATTTTTTAAAACTTATTGTTATTTTCCCTTAATAAACGGATGTAACATATTTACATTTATTAGCAACAAACATACCTGATACTTCTAAGGGTGGTAGACATTCTCATATGTTTTAGCAAGGACTCAATATCCTTTTTATACTCCTCCTTTCTTTTAAACACAACAAATCACCAAATAGAAAATGAATTCTGTTTTATTATCTTTTTTCCTTTAAACTATTCATTTATTACTCTTTTGCTTTATGAGGTAATGGATATGAATAGAAATTTGAGGGCATTCTGCTGCCTTTAGTCTAATACTTTTTCTTTACAGATAACCTGCTTTCTTTCATCTTCATGCTTATAAAATGTCTTTAAACTTTGAAATTCAGGAGTTGTCTCTGTGTTGATTACCTTAAAAAAATTTTTTTTGAAGTAATTTCAAACTTTACACAGATATCCCTTAATCCTTTAACCCCTTCATCTAAATTCCACAAATTCCACATTTTATAACATTTGTTCCATCTTTATCCCTGCCTCCTCTATATAGTTATATGTTTATTATCATTCATCCTTTTTTGAACTATTTGAGATGCAGTTGAAGTTGTAATGTATTATTTCTCTTAAATAGCCCAAAGTGTATTTCAGTAAGACAAGGGCATAACCACCCTCGAAGTATTCAAACCAGGAAATCAACATTAATATAAAATTGCTGCTTCTTATCACAGATTCCATTTAAATTTCACCAGTAGTGCCCTCAGAGTCTTTTCCCATTTGCTTAAAGTCCAATTCTGGGTCCTGGATTGCATTTAACTGTCATGCCCCTTCAATTTTCTTCATGGTTAGTCTTTTCCTAACTAACCTAGTTTTGACATTTGAATATAGGCTTTTTGTTCTTCAAAATGACCTTTATTCTGTCTCTTGTTTCCTCATGATTGAATGCATACCAATCCTTTTGAGAAGAATACTATATAAATGATGTTATGTTCAAGTTATTGTCTGCCAGGTTTTTCTTACTGTAAAGATACATTTTTATGGTAATTGATATTTTTGTGAAGTGAAATTCTGATACTGCTTCCGTAACTTGTTCCTTATCTAACCTCTGTTTACTAACCTTAACATCCATTGAAGACTTTTACTTGAATCATCAACTACTAGTAGTGCTACTAAATTATTTTCTGTTATTCCTTTTCCATTAATTATTGTCAGTCTCTTAAGAAACAGTATTCCTCCTACCCCATTTGTATATTCATTATTTATTTATTGGTGTAGATGCTTATACACTACTGGGTTCATATTTTATTCCATGGGTTTGTAGTCTTTATTATTTATTCTTTTTTAATATTTTATTTTTTAGTTGTAGATGGACACAATATCTATTTTATTTTTATGTGGGGCTGAGGATCAAACCTAGGGCCTTGCACGTGCTAGGCGTGCACTCTACCGCTGAGCAACAACCCCAGCCCTATTATTTATTCTAATACTCAGATTGATGTCCAGTTGGTATTCTTTGAACTGGTTTCTGGTTTTCTTTCATGTTTCTGTTAAGAATTCTTGGACTACTATCTTCTTCTCGCTCCCTCTCTCCCTCCCCTTTTCTTAAGCATATAATGTTCTAGGCTACCTCCCCTTCCTAAACCCTTCCCAAATTCCTTCTCTCTGAAGGAACCCAGTTCTCTTTAATGAAAAATTGCATTTAAAATCCCATATCTGGTTACTTGGTATTTCCTATTACTAGAATATCCTTATTTTAGGCTTCCTCAGTGGATAGACACAGGAAATACACAAGCACAAACTCACATGCGTTCACACGCGCACACACACAACCCACATGCTACAAGGATATCTGAATCTATTTCTGTTTATATTTAGGAACTATGAATTTACATCAGTCCCTCTAATTCCAGTACAACACAGACTTTTCCCTTTCTGTTTTTTCTTTTATATTTTTTTAAGTTGTTAATGGACCTTTATTCATTTATTTATATGCGGTGCTGAGAATCGAACCCAGTGCCTCACACATGCTAGGCAAGTGCTCCACCACTGAGCCACACCTCAGCCCTCCCCTTTTTTGTTTTTTATAAACCCCTTCTCAAATGGCAAGACAACAAACTCCCATTATCCTCAGTACATTTATTTATTTGCTTGGGTCCTTTTTTGACCTTACTAGCTGCCTCCAAAGACCAATTGCTTTGAGAAGTTTTCAACAAACATGAAACTTCTATTTGTTGTACTGGGGATTGCTTGAGTAATTTGATGGGGGTGGGTGGGTAATAGCTTTTTATTGAGATAGATTTTACACAATATCAATTAACCCACATATAGTGTACAAATCAATGATGTGCACCCAGCACCACAGTTTTAGAAGACTTTTTTTTTTCTTTTACCTGCTGAAAGAAACACTCTACTTAGCAGCCATCTTCCATCCCTTTTCCCAGGCTAGGTAACCACTCATCTACTTTTAATCTCTGCAGAAAAATTTGCCTATTTTAGACAGGAAATTCAATTTTATGATCACTGAATTTTCTTCCAAATCAGCAATTTTATAAGGTTTTTACTTCAGTCATTTGTAACTTTGCTTTCATCATCTCATTTGAGAATATGTTCTTATTTCTACTTCATAGGGAAATATATATTACATACAACAGAAGTGGTTCATGGACTTGTAGTGTTCCAGTTACATATTGCTTCATAACAAAACACTCCCAAAACTTAGTGTTTTATTCCAACTATTGGTTTCTTCTATGTGGTTCTGTGAATTTTCTTGGTTTAGCTAGACAATTAGTTAGGTGCTGTTGGACTGAGGCTTAGACCCTGGGAAACAAATGCAGAATCCTAGCAGGTGAAGAAGATGCAAGGCACAATTGGGATATAAGTATGCTTTATTTGGGGGCGGCAGCAACCTCCAGCCCCAGCCTTCAGCCTCCTGAGTCCTTCCATCAGCCTTTTTAAAAATATAAAGGCTCTTTGTGTTACCAGTACTGGTGAACTCATAATTGGTCAAAGGGAGAGGCCAAAAGTGCCTTTTAAAATCTGTGTTCTCTCTGTGGGACCTGATCAGCTAACATGTACCTTGGTGGGGGGCATTCATTAATGACCCATGGTGTCACAAGGAGATCACATTCCAAACTTTTCCACATGGGTCCAGGAGCTAGAGGATAAAGGCTGCTGAAACCTCTTAAAGCATGTTTACTATCCCAACAGCACCTCATATCATTTTCCACCTGTGATGATCCTGAATCTGGTTCCTAGAGTCTGAGTCTTAGCCCAATAGTGCTTTCACAATTTTATAGTTAGATGTAAGCTGCTGAACTGGAGTCATCTGAAAGTTCACTTGGGCTGAATCTCCAAGATGACTTCCTCACTTCTGTATTTGGTATCCAGATAGAATGGCTGGAATGGTGAAGCCTGCCATCTCTTTTCTTTAACATGGCCATCTTAGACTTTCTCACAGCATGGCAACCTTTGGTAGTCAATCTTCATATAATGTTATTCTTCCCTCAATGTGAGATCCCTAGGGGGAACCACTATGTTGTATAAGGCCTTAGCTTTTTAAAGTCCTAGAAAATCATTTATTTTGCATTCTATTATTCATACAATGCCGCAGTCTGGCTGGGCACAATCAGGAGCCACTTGTCAAAAGAAACTAACTTTATTTTTAGAACCACACACGCCAAACAAAACAGCCTCTCAGGAAAAACCCTCAGAGCCTCAACTGCCACCACCGGCTTTCCACAAGCCTCTCTCTCCCACACAAGCTTCTCTCCACCTCCCACAATCCTCCTGCTCTTGAGGTCGATTGGCTGGGTCACGTGGGCGGAGCCAAAAAAGTCCCCCAATGAGCAGCTCCGTGGTCTGAAAGGGCAGGGAAACAGCCCAATGAGCATCACCGCAGAGGAGCCAATCAGCTAGATGTTGCTGGGGCCAAGGAGCCAATCAGCTAGATGTTGCTGGGGCCGCTGTGAGCCAATCATCAGCCGGCAGCTGGAAGTTTGCTGGCAGCTGGAAGTTTGCTGGGGCCCCTTCGGCTGTGGCTCTCAACATCTCCCCCTCTCTGTTTAAACAACAAGCATGTGGCTTAGGGACCGTGCCTGTTAGGCAGTCCAATTCAACATATGGTCCTTACCCGTCATCGGATGAACTGACCTCTAGGCGTCAGCCTCCTATCTTAGGTTGGTACCACTGCAATTGGATCATACCCGTCACTGACTACCGGTCCAGCATACAGCCATACTTGTGGATAGGCCTTTGCACCTGTGGGGGGGTGAGGTTCTTTGCCTCACCTCTGTTGGCCCCCAAATTTTAGACCATCACTAGTAGAGGAGGATGCAAAATGCCATGACATTAAGCCAATTGAGGGCTCCTTTGAAAAATTGTACCACCGGTGACACCATCAGCAAAAATACTCCAGCACTACCACAATTCGCTGTACCAACAGATAGTTCACAATGCATACAGGTGAGCTCACAATGTGTCCAGGCAAGTTCTGCAAGCAGTTCAGTGATGGCTATTGTAGAAGCTGTAGATTGGTTTTATCTTTGACTTCACCAGCACTGGGATGAAGATAGGAATTCTGGCAATAATGGCTAAAGAAAAAATTATGTAACATTACAGAAGGCACTAAAAGAAAACAATTTTCTTAACAATTTACATTGTCTTTACATTATCTTTAAGAGAATTATTAAATATAATGAAAAGGAAAGGTGAAAGTAAACAAACAGATCTGTTAACCTTCTTTTTTGTTAACATATTAAAACAATCCTCAACAGTTGTTTACCCAATTTAAATTAAACCATATAAATCACATGAGGAAAAAAAAAATTTGGATCCATTTTATCATGAGCGCTCATCTTATATGATATATGGACATACATACATTCAAACATATAACACAAAACACAAGTGTGCACACATAATATAATACATACAACACATAACATTATAGTAAAGGCCTTATAACTTTTTACAGGTGAAATCTCCATTGCAATGTTTAAAAACTCTATAGTCAAAAAATAGAACTGATCAGCAAAACATTAACCTAGGTCTGTATGAGCTCAACAAACAAAATAGAACTTCATGATATGGCAAAGGGCAATAATAAAATAGATATTGAAAAAAGCATCCTGGTTCTGTTGCAGATGTAAGAATAGCCAAACTGGAGTTTTGGATATCAGTTGTTATGGATTTGAGCCAAATCATCTTCTTTTTGGTCTGTAGAAATCGCTTTAGTTAATCTTTCTGGAATCCAAATCGGCTGCTGTTCTCCCTGTGGAAACACATAAACAGACCCCCGACTCCAGACAATCACTGGGTCAGGACCTTGGTTAATCTCTCTGGAATCCAAATCGGCTGCTGTTCTCCCTGTGGAAACACACAAACAGACCCCCGACTCCAGACAATTACTGGGTCAGGACCTTTCCATTGTCCTGTTAGAATATCCTTCCAAAGTACCTTGGGCTTATGTACATTTTTTGGACACATATGCCTTTCCGCAGCACTAAGTCCTGATGAATCCAAATTTAAAAAGTTTAGAGTAAAAAGGGTTATTTTAAGTTTATCTTTGGGGAATATATACCCCTTCCCAATCCTTCTTTTTGCTTTAATAAGTACATTTTAATAGTTTGATGAGCTCTTTCAACTATGCCTTGTCCCTGTGGATTGTATGGGATTCCTGTTATATGAGTAATGCCAAATGTTGAGCAAAATTGTTTAAAAGAGGTAGAAGTATAAACCAGGGGCATTATCTGTTTTTAACTGTTTTGGAACACCCACAGTGGCAAAATTTTGTAAGCAATGAGCTATAACATCTTTAGTTTTTTCTCCGGCATGAAGGGAGCCCATCAAAAATCCAGAAGAAGTATCAACTGTAACATGCAAATATTTTAATTTTCCAAATTCTGGCAAGTGTGTGACGTCCATCTGCCAAATATGGTTAGGTATCAATCCTCTAGGATTGACTCCAAGATTAACTTGTGGTAAAAAGGTCACACAATTTTGACATTGTTTTATTATTTGTCTAGCTTGTTCCTTAGTTATTTTAAAACGCTTTTGTAAAGTATTAGCATTGACATGGAACTTTTTATGAAAATTTATAGCTTCTTCTAGTGTAGAGAAAATATGTATGTCATGTGTAGTTTTATCTGCTAAATCATTGCCCAAACTAAGGGCTCCAGGCAATCTGTATGTGCCCTGATATGTCCTATAAAGAATGGATCTTTTCTGTCCCAGATTAGACTTTGTATAGTGGAACGCAAAGAGAAAACAGTAGAAGAAGGGGAAATCCTACCAGCATCTTCAAGAGATACTATAGCATTAACTACATACTGACTATCAGAAAATAAATTAAATACAGAATCTTTAACATCACAGAAGCTTGTAAAACTGCATTAAGCTCTACTTTTGAGCTGATTGTTTGGGTACTAAAAATGTAAAAGTTTGATCAGGGGTAACTACTGCTGCTGTACCATTATTTGACCCATCAGTGAATATATTTGGAGCATTCATGATAGGTGTTTTTCTTGTCATTTTTGGAAAAAATTACAGGATGCATGACCAAAAAGACAATAAAGGATTAGATGGTAAGTGGTTATCAAATGAAACATTAGATTTGCACATGATTATTGCCCAAGTATTTAACTCATTAGCTAACTCATCAATTTGATTCATAGTATATGGAGTAATAATTTT
>NW_026694349.1:0-8747 GCF_021218885.2 Marmota monax | reverse complement strand
ATGCCTGTGAAGTTCTCTGAGCCAACAGCTTTCAAATGAGTTGAGGAAATTCCAAGGAACTTCAGATCCTATAAATGTCCTATTTGAATTTAGTTATAGTAAGGACTGTGGCTTCTTGTTCTTGGGCACGAGTTTTAATACATGTCACAATTGATAAACTGCACTTGCTGTGATGAAGTCTCCTCTGTTCTTCTGAAGAGGATCACTATATTAGTAATGAGCTTTCTTTTGGTGTCTCAGGATCCAGAACAGCCAAGGCTCAGCCATTAGCTGCTCTGTGGCATTCAGATGAAGGGAGGCCTTGCTTCCTTCTCTTTGCAAGGCCTCTTGTCTCTGCAGAGCTCCCTCAGGTTAAGATGTGGAAAATGCCCCTCCACTGAGGGACATCTCTGGGGCTGGTATGGCCAGCCCATTGTCCCTCCTGGCTCCCTCCTGCCATGGCTGCCAAGTGCTGGTTCTTCACAATGAGGGGGATGGGGCTGTTAGTCCAGCTTAACCCCATAGATAATTCTAGATCTCCCTGGAAAAGATCTTGTTGTAAGTTGTCAAGGCAAATGCTTTCTTTTCCCCTGTGGCCCTTAAAGACTGTAGTGAGTTTGTGTGTGCTGCGCGTGTGCTTGTGCATGTGCCTATGTTAGATTCCTGATCTACAGAAACCTGCCTTGGCCTTCATAAATGAAGAACAAATGGGGAAGGTAGTGCTTTCTTCTTCCCTGGCATATCCAGAGTGCACATCATAAATATGTGAGCTGATTATTTCTCTAGTAACTCAGCCTGCAACACGCAGACTTAAAAGTCATAACAATGCATTTAAGGTCATGCCAGGCAAGTGCATTGTAAATGTGTCATCAATGAAATAATGACACGGACCACCCATACCTGTCTCCCTGCATGCCATGAGAGGAGCTCTATGTACACATTGTCCCTCTGTGCCCCTGAACAGAACACAGTTCACAGTGGGGAATGACTCATGCCTGCAGCCCCCTCATGGACACTCACAGGATGCACCCTGCTGATAGGCACACTGCGGGTGCAGTCGGAGGTGAACAGGCTTCTGCTCAGGCCTGTGCATCTGGGTATCACCATCCAGTTGGCCACAAAATTGTGCTTCTTTTCTGTCTGATGTGTTTATATTAAGGTCAGTGTTAGATGTTTGTAGTCATTTAGTTTTAGGACATAACAAACTTATCTAGAATTTTCCAAAAGAAATAGCAGGAAATTTTAAAGGACATCTTGAGATACAAGTCAGGATGTGCCCTTTGGAACTGCCCACCTGCACTCCTCAGGGTATACCAGCAGCAAAGTATTAAGGAAAATGGGGAAGAGAAGTGAAAGCAGCTACATGGAACTGCAGCCATCACTCATTTGGTTATTTCCTGTAAAACAACTATAGCATATAAATTGGTCACTTATGTTTTATAATGTTTCTTATAAACTTTAATTTACCAAAGAAGAAAAGGTTTTGCTGTTAAGACAGCTTTAGAGGTAGACATAGCCTAGCTCTTCTGTGGCCATAGGTAGCACCTTGAGGCTCCTGAAGACTGCGGATGCATCCAGTTGCATGTGAGCACAGCTGAATGTCACTCATGGTCCAGAATGCCTCTGGACAATGCTCGCTGAATTATTGAGTCCATTTTTTATTTTTTATTTTTTTTTTATTTTTTTTATTTTTTGAGTCCATTTTTTAAACAGGCACATACTAGTCCCAAAGTATCTCAGCCCATGGAAGATGGGAAGCGAGGTCTTGCAGGCGAGGACCTGGATTCTAACTCTCTGAGGTGGATTATAACTCTCCCCTCTTGGCTCATTAGAAGTAGAGTGGCCTCCCTGCTGCAGGACTTCAGCAGGAGCCCCCTGCCATTGCAGCAGGCATCCTAGTTGGATTCCAAATGTGTTTGGAGCAGAGGGTGAAGACCATCCTATGTCACAAAACCTTTGCTTTTCAAGGAAAAACACAGATTGAGTCCAGAATTAGTCATACTGCTGAAATTTTAAGTGGCTCTGGAGAATGCTCAACTCTGAGAGGTCCAAGGAGCTCAGGTGGGACCTGCAGTCTTGTGCTCTGCTGGCTGAACTGAGCCCCAGTGAAGCACCAGGGCATGCAGGAAGGCGGATAGGGACCACATAACCATTTGCACCACTGCTCAGTTGTAAGGGATGAGAACTTGTTATTTAAGTAACATTCTGAAATGAGCCTGAGAGAGCTGATAAATCCTGCATATCTAGAGCATTCCTCCATCCCCATTCAGGAAGCACATGATAAAGAAAGGTAAATGGAAGGTGTTTTCTCTTATTCGCTGAACTTTGGTAGGGCTAGCTTGCACATTCTATGGGCTAGAGTCTGCACGACATCATGGGTCCACCATCACATTGTGATCTCACAGAGCAGTGCCACTGCACAAAAGCCCCAGTCTCCAGCCCCCTCTCTCCCTGGCAACCACAGATTTGTCACTTTCAAAACTTTTATAGTTGGAACCACACTATGTGTGACCTCTTCAGACTGGTTCTTTCACTGAACATATACATTTGGTTTCCTTGTGTCTTGATGGCTCACTTCTTAATTGCTGAATAATACTCCACTATCTGGAGGTATCAGAGTTGTCTATTCCACTGCTGAAGCACATCTTGGTTGCCTTCAGTTTGGG
This sequence comes from Marmota monax, assembly GCF_021218885.2. Taxonomy (NCBI): domain Eukaryota; kingdom Metazoa; phylum Chordata; class Mammalia; order Rodentia; family Sciuridae; genus Marmota; species Marmota monax. The sequence goes on along the minus strand of NW_026694349.1, from coordinate 6,102 downwards.
GCAATTACGACTAACCATTCCTGAAAGGATCTGCCGTGTGTTGAATGGAAGCATGTCCACATTGACAATAAGTTGCAATCCCCACAGGATTGGTATGGGTTATGATGGGTCTTCTCAAGCCTGAATGAGCATCAGACTGGCTCTGACTCTTGCTGGGTGGGACATTAAAAATTTAATGAAGAAATTCTTTTCTGAGATTATAACAAGGACTAAAAATATCTAATTCTCATTTCAGCAAAGAGGATATACTGTGACCCTTCAGTCAGTCCCTCCTTCAACTCAAAGGGTATTTATCAAGCACTGCTCTTTGGAACTTAAAGAGGAGGCACTACTTCTGCATCCAGAGAAATACCTTCCGATGTCCAAAAGGGTTTCTGGTTTGGAACCCACATCAATGTTTCTGATGCCTAAAGAGACAGCCCATGTGGAATTAAGGAAATAGCTGCTTTGAATTGATTCTAAGAATCATCCTTGGAACTGGGGTGCACACCAACGTGAAATAATGAAGGGCCACAGTACTTAGCCAACTTTAGGAGGGCATCGCCTTTAGATGACACACTGCATACCACCCTGCATGGCTCTAGGCACCTGCAACCTACCACATTCAGGTCCAAGTAAATGGCTTTTCTTAAAGTTGGGAAATATTCCGGTGTTAGATCTCCGAACTGCAAATTTTTGTTCTACAGTTGGATGGCTTCTATCCAGACACAGAAGTTTTCCTGGTACTAAGACCTGCAAGAGGCTTCACATGCAGTTTCCATACAGCAAATCCCATAAAGCCAGCATCAGCAGAGGGCGTGCACAAGTGCTACACAGCTTTTTATTTCCACAAGATGCAGAATGTGAAGATCAGTAACTGGAGCGGGAGTTTCCTTAGAACTTGCTCAAGGTCAGCAAGTTACCATGTCTCATCCGAACCTTCATAGGAGGACAGCACAGCCTGTGAGTTCAGGATGAATGTCCCTCCAGTGAATTGAGCTGCCTTCCTCCAGCACAAGCCTGCTGGTTAGATTTTTACCCTCAGGAGCCACAGATGATGTGTGCATGTGACTTCCCCACATGGCTACAATTTGCCTCAGATGGCTGTATGTCCCCACCCTATGGAGAAGGGTCATTGCTCTATGACTGTAAAAAGCCAGCCATCTAGTGATGTTGCCAAGCATCAATTTCAGTGGGGAAACAATGAAACCATATTTCTGTCATGGAAGTAGAAGCTTGATTTGTTGATATGTAGCTCTTCTCAAATTTACTGTACTATTCAACATCATCAGTCATATTGGGGGGGGGCAATGCATTAAAAGTGAAAAATCATTGTTCTAAAATGCATGAAAATATGGAATAGGAAATTTCATCACATCTGTATAACCAGCAGGATGAGGATTCCCAAGGCAGCAAAATCTACAGGAAAAACAGTGGTTTCCAAATTTTCTTTGCATTTATCATGGTGAAAAAAGAAAACCTAGTTTAATGTCCTTTCACAAATCAAATTCTGATTTGCTTCCTTTACTGTCCAAAGACCATAACTAACAAAACACATAAGAGCATTTGAACCCCCATCCAATTTGTTAAATATTTTGGAAAGCCAAGGACTAAGTAAAGTAGCAGATATGTGGCCAGAGGAATTTCATTTTCAGAATTCGTATCCCACAAATACGTAAATCATGTAGTAAATAGTAATCATGATAGTAAATCATGGAGTGTTGCCTTAGTTTGAAACAAAGGGGCTCTTTCTTGCTCTCTGCACATTTTTGAAGCTTTACACAGGGATTTAAGGGTCATAGGAGCTGGGCACAAGCAGTCAGAGGACAGGTTGGGTATGACTGGGAGGATGGAGTGAATCAAAGCTCACTGAGAAGGAGTGGATCATGGAGTGCCACAGTCTGGCTGGGCACAAATGCCGCAGTCTGGCTGGGCACACAATCACGAGCCACCACACAGCTTGTAGATTCAAACAGCAACTCTTTATTCCCGAACTCACACCAGCCGTCTACAATCACGTTCTGGGGAAATCCACGTTCTCTGCCCAAATCCACCTTCTCTCCCAAATTCACCTCCACTGGGCTTCTACCTCCAAAATATACTGTCTGAATCCCGTGAGAACTCAAGGGGAACTCAGGCAGCAGGATACGCCCTATTCCCAGCAGGAATAATCTTAAACCTTAAACCTGGAACCTAAACTGGGAACGCCCTAAACAAGATTATCTTAAAACCGGGAACACCCTAATCTGCCTTGGTCCTTGAGCAAGGTTAAGTACATTCAATGTCACTGCAACATGGGGTACGCTGGCAAGGAAATTGTCATACTTACTTGGCTAATGGCTCCCAGCATCTCCCCCCTTCTGATTAATTAAACAACAAGCAATGTGGCTTAAGGACCGTGCCTGGTAGGTTGTCCAATTCAACATATGGTTCTTACCCGTCATCGGAAAACTGACCTTTAGGCGTCAGCCTCCTGTCTTAGGTTGATACCACTGCAATTGAATCATACCCGTCACTGACTACCGGTCCAGCATACAGCCATACTTGTGGATAGGTCTATGCACCAGTGGGGGGGTGAGGTTCTTTGCCTCACCTCTGTTGGCCCCCAAATTTGGCCTTGGTGCCAGTGGGGGAGTGAGGTTAATGTGGCTTATGGACCGTGCCTGGTAGGTTGTCCAATTCAACATATGGTTCTTACCCGTCATCGGAAAACTGACCTTTAGGCGTCAGCCTCCTGTCTTAGGTTGATACCATTGCAATTGGATCATACCCGTCACTGACTACCGGTCCAGCATAAGCCATTGGCCCCCAAATTTTAGACCATCACTAGTAGAAGGGAGGAGGATACAGAAATGCCACGACACCAAGCCAATTGACGGCTCTTTGGGAAAAATTGCATCACTGGTGACACCATCAGCAAAGATATGCTAGCATTACCACAATTCGCTGCACCAAACGATAGTTACATAGTCCAGGCAAGTTCTGCAAGCAGTTCAAAGCAGAGGAATCTATCAATATGTCCATTTCCTCCCAAAATCCGTTTCCTCCCCAAAGTAAGTTGACTCTTTGATTGAGCATTACTTGTTGAGTTCTTCACCGGCACTGGGATGGAGATAGGAATTCTGGCAATGATGCTAAAGAGACATTATCCTGAAAAGAATTATTAAATATAATGAAAAGGAAAGGTGAAAGTAAACAAACAGATCTGTTAACCTACTTTAAAAACAATCCTTAACAGCCTTTTACCTAATTTAAACTAGTAAACAAACAGATCTGTTAACCACCTTTAAAAACAATCCTTAACAGCTGTTTACCTAATTTAAATTAAACCATTTAAATCACGTGAATAAAAAAAATAATAATTCGGATCCATTTTTTCATGAGCGCTCCTCATATAAGAAATATGGACATACGCACATACAGACATACAACACAAAACACAAGAGTGTACACAAACGTACAACACATAAGAAAATAGTAAAGGCCTTGTAGCTTTACCTGGGTGAAATCTCCATTGCAATGTTTAAAAACTCCACAGTCAAAAAATAAAACTGATCAGAAAAACATTAACCTAGGTTTGTATGAGCTCAAAAAATAAAAATAGAACCTTATGATGTGGAAAAATGCAATAATAAAATAGCTATTGAAAAAAGCATCCTGGTTAATCACTGTCGCAGATGTAAGAATGGCCAAGCTGGAGTTCTGGATATCAGCTGTTATGGATTTGAGTCAAATCATCTTCTTTTCGATCTGTAGAAACTGTTTTAGTTAATCTCTCTGGAATCCAAATGGGCTGCTGTTCTCCCTGTGGAAAAACACAAACAGACCCCCGACTCCAGACAATCACTGGGTCAGGACCTTTCCATTGTCCTGTTAGAATATCTTTCCAAAGTACTTTAGGCTTATGTACATTTTTTGGATACATATGCCTTTCCGCAGCACTAAGTCCTGATGAATCCAAATTTAAAAAGTTTAGAGTAAAAAGCGTTATTTTAAGTTTATCTTTGGGGGATATATACCCCCTTCCAATTCCCTCTTTTTGCTTTAATAAGTATGTCTGTATCTAATAGTTGTCTTAGCTTTTTGCATTTTCTATCTGTGTAATATCTTTACTTGACATTTTCAACCATTTTCTATCTTATTTTTATCTTCTAGTTTTTTTTTTTTTCCTAAGGTTTGTATTTTTACCCTTAGTTGCTTATTTTCCTCCTAGTTTTTTTTTTTTTCCTATTTTGTGAGTTTAAAATTATTGTCTTCCTACATCTTTTCTATCTTCCTATATCTTTTTTATCTTTATTCTTTTTAACTTTCTATACTTCTGTCTTTAAAGTTTTTCACCTTAAATTTTTAATCTTCTTTATCTAAATATCTTTTATCCTATTATCTTCCGATTTTTTTTTTAAGTAATGCCTTTAAGATTAAGCTTCTTTCCTCCATCATGAAGGCATTTTAACCATCTTCAATTTAACCTTTTAAAGCCTTTTAATTATCATCTATACTGTACTTTTAAATGTACTTTTTCACCACCTACAGCTTCACTCTTTTAAACGAGGCTTAGATTTTGTTTAAATCGCTTCAATGTTAGTTTACATGGCTGCCTTTCAACCAAAGGCCTTTTTTTTTAACTCCATTGAGAAGCTTTGTCTCAATCTGCCATGTACAAATATCTTTTCTTCTTTCTTCCTTTCTCAAGCTTTTAAATTAAGTCTAGTTTCCTCAAATTCTTTTTAAATGGCATTTTACAACTTTTTACTTTACCACACATAGATTATCTCATCTAGAAACATTTCTTTTTCCTTTAACCTTTTATATTAAAATATGTTTCTACATCTTGAATCTTTTTCTATCTCTTTTTTAACCGTTAACCCTTTTTATAAATTCACATTTTGAAACAACTCTTATAAAATTTCTGATTTAGACAAATTACTCCACTTTAATAAGATGAAAGACTTTCATGTTTTTTATGATACTATAATACTATAATTGAAACCCAACTGAAAATTTTTCTACTCTTTGTATATAAATTACACATGATAGAATCTTAACACTTAGTAACCTTGTTTTAGCAAAGACACAGACACAAAGCAATATTAAACCTTTTTCCATTTACCAATTTATGAAAACACACATAATGTTTAAATATATTACCTTATGGAACTTAATAAGTAAGAGTACTTGATTTTATATTTAGTGGTTGATATTTTAACACTTTAGCATTGTAAATTAATCAGATATCTGTAAAAACCAAGATCTTAGACAAGTGTAGTAAACAGAACTAGCCATCTCTTTCTTGAAGAAAAATCCTTCTACAGGATACCATGATGGTCCCATTGATATACTTAATAACTCGTCTTTAAAAAGCCATGGGCTACATTTTTGTATTGTATCAACATATGTCCTAATTGTTCTTGGTCTCACTGGGGTGCCTCCTTCCTCTAACAATTTCTCTTGCTCGGAGGCGAACAACTTCAAACCTTGAGTCAACCATTTTCCCCAGTTTGCCTGAGAAAGTTCTAGGAACAGGCAACTTGAAATAAAAACAAAATAAATCAAAACAATAACACATTGTTTTTTGAAATGTTCACCCATTCTTTCTCTCTTCCTCAAGGGTGAGAAATTTCACTTACCTCTAAGCTTCAGAAGTTCCCCGTACGGGCCACCAAATGCCACAGTCTGGCTGGGCACAAATGCCGCAGTCTGGCTGGGCACACAATCACGAGCCACCACACAGCTTGTAGATTCAAACAGCAACTCTTTATTCCCGAACTCACACCAGCCGTCTACAATCACGTTCTGGGGAAATCCACGTTCTCTGCCAAAATCCACGTTCTCTGCCCAAATTCACCTCCACTGGGCTTCTACCTCCAAAATATACTGTCTGAATCCCGTGAGAACTCAAGGGGAACTCAGGCAGCAGGATACGCCCTATTCCCAGCAGGAATAATCTTAAACCTTAAACCTGGAACCTAAACTGGGAACGCCCTAAACAGGATTATCTTAAAACCGGGAACACCCTAATCTGCCTTGGTCCTTGAGCAAGGTTAAGTACATTCAATGTCACTGCAACATGGGGTACGCTGGCAAGGAAATTGTCATACTTACTTGGCTAATGGCTCCCAGCAA